>NC_061520.1:19842500-19857500 GCF_022379125.1 Scophthalmus maximus
AATTCATGATAAATATAAAGCGTTTCAGTTAAAATGACAGTAACTCTCAGCTACAAAGCAAGTCCTCCTGACAATCCATTCTGTATTAGTCTGTTTCAAATCTTCATTGGAACTATATAATACCCTCCTGAGTGACGTATTCAAATCCCAGTCCGTATTTGGGCATGATCATTCTCAAATGTCTTGTTGCATCACTTTATACGCATTTTGCCCAAAATTCATATATTTTGGAAACTTTCAGTTCCCCCCCAACTTTCTCTGGGATTGAACAAAAGTTTACATCGTAGTGGCTGACCATGGCTTGTCATGGGTTTGAATCGTTGCTGCATCAACTGCAGGAGAAAACACCTGTCATGTTATTAAAGCAATGGTGACAACCAAGCTTGCATGATCTGCAAAAATGAGGGGGAATGTTGGGCGGAGGTTGGTCTCCGAGGTAGGTGAGGTTGGGTGGGTGGGGGGGGGCACAAGGCCAAGGCTGTAAAGACCTCCACCAAGCACCACACCCGTGCTGCGAGGGCCTCCCTCTCCGCTCTTCTCCCTCTCCTCCCCTCTCAGGACTTGTTTTCGAGGGCCCCACTTCCTCACAGGATGTTTGGTGTGGGTCACTGGATGCCGGCTTCCTGTGTATTGGGAGGGGGCTGACAGCAAAGTGAAGGCCAGACACCCTGTAGAATGCTGGGAGGAGGAGGGGTGGGGATGCTACACAAACATTTAACGTGAAATAGAGAAACCCACTCTATTGTTCCATGCACAATCAGTGCTGTCTCAAAGGAATTATGCTTGAGCAGCATTTATGATTCGGGCCAACACTAGTTGATTCTACTGCAATAAAAGGTGAAGATCCTCTTTTTTCATTTCGTTTCCAGTCCAACTAAACAGGATTGCGGCTGAGCGATCGCTGGAAGGCTCCGGCGGTTGATACTTCTAAGCTATCAGGGTTATACGGCCACTCTTGAAGTGGACGGCTTCACTGTGTCGGCTGTTATTTATTGGCTTTTACTGAAAGCGGATCAGAACAACGGTGCAGATGAATGCCATCACTCTCCTCAGCGACAGCGAGAAGCTGCAACCGTGTCACAAGCCTGGGCTCAAAGAAGAAAGGTTGAGTGAGTGAGTGAGTGAGGGAAGGGATTGGAGGGAGGATGGAGATCTAGAAAGATGCCAGAGGATAGAGGGAGTGAATGAAAGAGGCAGGGGAAGCTGCCGCTGTTGAAACAGTAAATTGCCCAAGGTGGCAAGGGGTCAAGAAGGTACGCTGGGTCTCATCTGGGAAAGTCGTTTGTGCAGTCTGTTAACTTGGCGCTCGGTTGGGTTTCTTTCGGAGGAATCCTCGAGTAAATGAGCAGCGCAGGGCGGAGCAGGCGAACTGCGGTGGCTGCGAGCCCAGAGGTCGCAGGCAGGAATCAGGCTTGGCTATCATGCTCTGTTTTGTCTCCAGCCAGGCGGCCAGTGAACCCCGTAACTGCGGCTGTTTGTGTTGTTGATATTGTTGTGGTGAAGGTGGCCGGCGGTTCCACCCAGTTCTGGTTCTCAGCGCAGCCTGAGGAGACAGGGAGGGCGAGGGGGAGGCCTGGAGCCCGGAGCAGGGTGGAGAATTCCTGGATGCTGCCCTTACGGCCCCAGAGGATGTTTAGAGCACACATTAGGTGCGACCAATGATGTCATTTTTCTTTTGTCTGGGAAGAAATGAAATGCTTCTCTGTAACACAATGGCCCATCGGTATGTTCAGGGGACCACAATACTTTTAGTCTGGCAAGCAAATAAATACATTCTGTACAGTAATGCCTTGGTTTTGTTGTGTGTGGGTGTGTGTATACATGGGAATTTCGTCGTGACAGGATGAATACATGCGTGAATGCTGTGAAAGGAAGCATAATCTAAGTAGTTGGGCCCAGAAAGTTGCTCTCATGTACGGAAGAATAAACAATGAGGTGGCGGCTACAGTTTGAGCTATTACTCTCGAGGTAATGCCGCCACCTTGTGGTGATCATCGGGCATTACATTTTCAGAATCGAAGTCTCACTAATTTTTTAGGACGCAGATCTGTGATTATTTCACATTACTTCATCTATTATAACAGAAATCTGACATAATTTACCTCTTATCTCCTCTCTCTGTCTTCTTCATCAGATGAACGATATAATGTTGTACACCTACCCTCAGCAGGATGGGAAGTACAGGCTGAAGAACACACTGTCTCTGTCTGGAATGAAGGTACCACTGTTCATTCCTCTGACAGCCTCGTCTTCGTCCGCAGCGTCGTCTTTGTGCCGCACGTTTTTCGTCTGAACTGATTCGTTTTGCCTTCCCAACACACACACCACAGGTGAGCAAACCCGTCCTCGACGATGTGCTGAACTGTATCAGAATCGAGGTGTCTGACATCACCATCACGCTCTCAGCCAGGTGAGCATCTGACAGTCCAAATCCCTGAAATGAACTCAGTAATGTGTTCTGAAGACTCTGCCGCCGCTGTATTCAAAACCACAAACCGACATGTTAAATCTCAGGCCGTTCAAAAGCGCCAAGTGTGACCGACCGACTGTCTGCTTGTCTCTTCAGCTCGGTTGGAGAGAGGGAGGACTGGTTCCACGCGCTCAGTCGAGCCATAGCGGACCACGCTGCAGGACTCTGCACGTTTGGTGGACCCTGCAGTGAGGTAAGAAAAATAATAATGAAACGCTATTACCTCATGAGAGCAGGGGGTCTTTGTCTGAGAAGAAAAGTTTTCTTTGATTGGTTAATTCCTTCATGTGTTAATTATCATTTTTGAATAACTCAACAGGGATAATGCCCATCTTTGTTCTGTAGCTAACAATAACTAGCAATGTATATTTTTTTATGCAGAGATAAAAAAAAAAACGGCTTTGTTTTCGTTGTCTGTAAATGTCAAACATCTGTACATCATCCCAACTTTGTCCAAACAGGCGCGGGAGAAGTTGTGGATGGCCCTCGGTGAGGCGGCTCCCGTGCTGGTGCCAGTTTCCCACGTGATGATGTGCATGAACTGCACCTCGGACTTCAGCCTCACGCTGAGACGACACCACTGCAACGCCTGTGGCAAGGTCAGAGACGAGCACTGTAATCCCTTCGTCTGTGACGAGTCTTTACCCCGATGTGTCAGATCTTTTACTTGCTGTTGAGAACAATGATATCTGAAAGTGGATTTTGTCTGAAAGAGTACATTGTCTGTATATGCAGGTGGTATGCCGCGCCTGTTCCAGGAACAGATACCCACTGAAGTACCTCAAAGACCGAGTGGCCAAAGTTTGTGACCACTGCTACGCCGAGCTCAGGAAAAGAGGTGAATCTTATTTTTTTCCCTTCAGAGTGCCTCACTGGTGGCGAGAGTTGTGGAAAGAAAAACTGTCCTGGTGTGCTTCTCCGTCCTGGATGTTGTATCAAGTTGCGCATGTGTCCGTAGGTGGGAGCGCGTCGGGGGCGTGCGGCAGCTCCAGCCCCCGGACTCCCCGGGCCAGTCGTCCCCTCTCTGCTGTCTTCCAGAGCCTGCAGCCCCCGAGTTTGTGGAAGAGCAGGAAGAGCACCTCCACTCTCAATCAGGTGAAATACACTTCCCCTTATATAATCCGTGCCTCTGCGGATTCCTTCGTTCTGGATGTCAATGTGGTCATGATATCTCTTTCGGTAAAGTTGGTGACGTTTGATTAGAGATTAGTATTTATCGGCAAGTTATCTGCATACCACAGGCAAAATGCTCTGGCATCGTTGCTGCAATCCAACTTCCCTACGGGGACAAATAAAGTATTTGTCTATCATATATTTTGAATCACAGATGCGGGTCGTGTGGACGAGTTAGGAAAGTGCTCTATGGAGGCACAAGACTGTACACGGGACAGTTGATCCTCAACCTGCTGTCAGGAATTCCACGAGTGGCATCATGGGACCCTGACAGCTCCCTGGTGGTCTAGTGGTTAGGATTCGGCGCTCTCACCGCCGCGGCCCGGGTTCGATTCCCGGTCAGGGAACTAGCTTTTCCTAGGCCCTTCACAAGAACTGCGGGTACGGTCAAATTTGCTGGGGAATTTTCCTATATCCTGAAATGACCAAAAAGTATTTCATCGGCAGCCGTGACAAGAGCTGTTGGGATCCTCTGAATGTTTAGGAAAGGTGCTTCAATGCTTCCTCTCCTATCTCCTTAAGCATAGGGAACACACTAAATAGACAACCCACAATTCATTCGGGCAGCGATATTGAACGTGACGCTCCACGCACGCACGGACATAACCGATTAAATCGGAAGTAGAAGAAGAAGAAGAGTATGAATATGCCCAGAAGGTGCGCAGATCATCATGTAAGTTACCGTTGCATATGAATCATTTACATCTGATGTCACACGGTGGTAAAACACACGGAAACATGCTGACGGAGCCGCTGCGATTTTTTTGGAGTTCATCTTCGGAAATTTGTAGTTTCACCACGGCACGTCAATAACATCTGGCGTTGCAGAATATCCAGTATAGTGTACGTTGAGTCGGATTCTTTGAGCAACGCTGTCGGCTTTTCCTAAGTCCTATTAATCCTCCTTTACACCTTTTCCTATACCACCTACACCATCTCCTTGACCTGAATGGAAAACGTCATGAGGTCAAGGAATTGAATCCACCGGCAGGGCGGCGGCGGATGTTTTTGACGTTGGCGTCTGCCGCAGTGAAACGACGAATTTCCGAAGATGGACAACAAAAAAGTAGCTGCTGTATTTGTTTACCAACGTCCAGGTCAATTCAGGATTTAGGAAACTTCAGAAGCAAATTTGACTGTACCCTGTGTCCCAGTAAAGGGGGCTGCCTCCTTTAGAGGCCTTAACGCATGCGGCCGATGGATGTCTTCCTCAGAAAGTAAAGGGCAGTTCCCTGACCGGGAATCGAACCCGGGCCGCGGCGGTGAGAGCGCCGAATCCTAACCACTAGACCACCAGGGACCTGTTGTCTGGTGGATAGCTTGTGTGTTGGAATGTCAAGCATGTATGACAGCGGCTCACAAGCAGACACTTGTAGTGCACAGCAGCTGCCAACAGGGCTCACTGTCCGTCTTCAGACCCTCCTCAACGCCAACGCCATGGACCCCGTGTTCAGGGGATCCATCCCTATCCCCGACGCCATGTGTCTTGTCCACCTGCGCTCTGCCTGTTCCTCGCGGTGTCTAACATATCCCGAAATTCCATCAGGTGTCGCTGGGCGTGGAGGGCTCCACCATGAGTGGCAGCCTGCAGCGCCGGAAGAAGAGCAAGAGGAAGTGGAAGCGGCTGTGGTTCCTCCTCAAAGACAAGGTGCTCTACACCTTCACAGCCCGTGAGGTGAGGGGGCACAGAGTCTCCCACACCAGCCCCAAGACACTCACACGCATGTCACCAACACACCAGAATCCCAGGGGCTTTTCCTTAGCAACCTTCGTCTGTTCTTCCTCCTACTTTAACCCGTGTGTTTCAACCTTTCCTCCTGGGCAGAACATTTTTCGGACTAATAAAGGGATTCTCTGTGCTCTCTCCCTTTCTAATGACGAGTGCCCATCTGTGTTGCACTTCTTTGTTTCTTCTGGAAGAAATAAAATACTTGTTATTCGCATCTAACCGCTGACTGCCACGTTGGCGTTTTTTTTTACTTGTCCCTGTGTGATGTCTTCATTCTGGCTTCCTCAGGACAAGGTGGCTTCAGAGAGTCTACCTCTGCAGGGCTTCACCGTCAAACTGTCTGAGAGGCCGGAGGGAGAGGAGAGCAGCAATGTGTTTCATCTCTACCACAAGAAAACCCTCTACTATAGCTTCAGGGCCGAGGATCTACCCACTGCACGCAGGTCAGCACCAGCACCGTAGACAATATAATGTAAATCGACCATAAGATCAGACTGTTCCATGTGTCACACACTACGCAGCCAATGAAGGCGGGTGACCTCCATCAGCCGTGTCGGCTCAGTCACCCATATCGGGGAAGCCTCTGAAATGGGACTCAGTTGATGTAAAGGGCTTAGGAAAAGCCAGTTCCCTGACCGGGAATCGAACCCGGGCCGCGGCGGTGAGAGCGCCGAATCCTAACCACTAGACCACCAGGGACCTGTGAATGACTTGTGATGGCACTTGTCGAATTCCTGACAGCCGGTCGAGGATCATCTGTCCTGTGTACAGTGTTGTGCCTCCACAGAGCACTTCCCTAACTCGTCCCCACGACCCGCATCTGTGATTCAAAGTATATGATGGGCAGACACTTTATTTGTCCCCGTGGAGAGGCTGGATTGCAGCAACAGTCGCAGAGCATATTCCACACACCGACATAACACAAGCATCGACCGACATAACCAACACTTACATCGCACCCTTGACGCTGCTCTGAAATGACAAAGGTAGACATTTGGTCCAGACCAGCTGGACGTCCTAATGTCTGTGCGTGTTTAAAAACTTAACAGCTCGTGGGATAAAGGACATAGTTGAAACACTCAAATGCCAAGTGTGAGACGCTGCAGGGCAGCCACATGAAAAGGCTGTGTTTCATTCCCATGGTCTTTGCCTGCTTTTGTGTATTATCATTTTGACTTGTTTATTTTATCGGTGTATGCGTTCTTTAGTGCTGAGACAGTGGGACAGTGCATGGCAAAGTACTTTCCAGTCGGAAGAAAGGAGAAAGAAGGAAATTAAAACAGGCAGAGAGGACAAAATATCAAAGGAGAGCAAACCACAAGACTCAAGACTGAGGAAAAGAAAACTGTTGAATGTAATTTGTTGATAATATATTATGTTAAAATTTATAGTAATCTGAATTAAGCACTGGACGAAGTGTGTTTAATGCTGTGTACCAGATTTCATAAGGCAGTTTCCATGGAGAAAGCCGCAGAGGATGAGATATCCTGACTTGTACATTAAAAAATATATATATATATATATATATATATATATATATATATATATATATATATATATATATATATACGTTAGATTGCCCCTTTCAGTCTAATCTTCATTTTGCTAATGTTGCAGGTGGGTGAACGCCCTGGAGGAGGCCACAGTTTTATAGCACCTGCTCAGTGACGTGTCCAAGCCCTGCTGCGTGTGACCGCTAACACTCCTCTGTGGCGCACAACAAAGCTACCTGCTGCATCTGGACTCGAACCATCAGTCGGCATCCGTCGTGTCCGACCCGGTGTGGAATACGACGGGACAACGTGAGCACCTGGAGCGTCTCTCACCAGCGTTTCCACTGGATTGTCGAGCCGCTCCCTTTCGGGCTCTGCAGGAGAACATCGCGTCTTTCGTCGTTTCCAACATCCCATCAAAAACAAAACTGTGCTCCACTGTATATTTTCACTGCTCTCAAAAGTGAAGACATCTTCCGCCGTTTGCGAGGGATGTCTGGTATTGTGAATATATATTTGGTATTCTGAATATATATTGTGAAGTATACACTACTGATACAGATACTAGAGTGAATTATACGAGTTATTTTGTATAGAAATGGTGTTACACAGTGTTCCTGAGTAAGAGGTCATTTTAATCATGATAGTGTGCGTACTATATATTTCGTGTGGCATTTTTACTCAGTCTTGCTCTTGTATCGGATCTACAAAGCAATGGAATGACCCTCGGCATGACAGCCACTCGACAGCACTCGCAGACCGACGAGAACGTTCAACGATGCTTCGTATCTGAGTTCCATTACAGTTCTGAAGTGCCAGTTGATTTCAACCAGTTTGAATGCAGTGTAATATGCGATCGATGATGAATGTGCCTGAAATGAAATTGTACTCCTCATTTGTCTTCATGTTATCACAGTACTGTACTACTGTCATGTCTTCTGACGAGACCTTGATAACATTTGCTTTTTCTTTTCTTTTTTTTTAATCTAGTCTTATATACTGTAACCCTTCTAGTATTTTGAACAGTTCAGTTACCATCCTGTAACATAAGAATATACTATTGTGCCATTTTTATTAATGCCTTTATCATTCTGTATACACTGTTGGATGTAATTAAAATTTAACCACTGGGACATTATGGGAAAAAAAGGGGGGGGGGGGGGGGGGGGGGGGGGGCAAAATCCACAGTCAAACTACCTATAAACTTTAGTTGTTAGTCATCTGAGCCGCTCATGTCCTCAGCAGAAGGAAAGACACTGAAGTTCAAACAGAACCACACACCCGAACCTATCACCTGCAGCCGCACTGCATCAGATCCTTCGCCCCCCGGCAGGACGGCATTACTCCTCAAGCACACAAGTGTTCATCATGGACCGTTCACCTTTTCTACCCGTTTCTTATGGACCATTACCGATACCGATGTTATGATGGATTGTACCTCTTGCATTTAGTGCATTGTAAATGTTTGTGTATATAGATACATATAAAAAAATAAACTCCTTTAAAACGTACATTTAATGAGCGTTCGTTGTGTGATGACTTCTTTTTTATACGTTTAACAAAAAAACATATACTATAACTGGACACAGTAACATGAACACTAATGATCCCCCTTCCAATACAGTTTGGACAGATGCTGCTCACTAGTTGAGAATATTTTCACAATATGTTTGGTTAAATCCTGACATGTAATTTATTGGACGGTTCATATTATTCTGATTTTCGGTCTCTATCATTTTGCTTGTATATGGGGTGATTGAAATGGCCAAACATCACAAAATATGATGGGATCTAGTTACACAACCACATATTTGAGTCAACTTATGTCTATATCTGATGTCAATAACAGTAAATGAGCTCTACAAATACAGTACTTATTTAAAGGGTGTTGCTATGCAGGGTATTATTTTTGAACTTGTATACATGTAGTGCTTAACCGCTGATGATGACAACCCCCCGTGTCTCCATTGTTTTTTTCTACCGGCAGAAACGGTTTCATGAAATGTTTCTTCTATCCAGCAGGGGGCGGCAGTGACTCATGCCACACACATCTCATTTTGAACGGAACTTGACTGACTGCAAACCTGCGAGTTCCTCTTGCATGTGTTTTGCATGTTTGTTCACCAAGAGATAAGAAGGTGCTTGAGTTCACAGAGATCAGACAGGATCCTTGAGATGCAACAAACAATTAAAGCGAATGTATTGATTCGTTGCATTCGTTGCATATTACAAGTTTCTTTTCTAAACCTGGAACAACCGTCTTGTGTTGAAAACATGCATTGCTTTAAACAGAAAAGAGAAGGAAATAGTACAATGTCATTATTTGCCAAGTGGTGTGATCATCTACATCATATATAGCACATCTGTCCATGAACTGTACATTTTTAATATGATTCACCAATATTTCATCTACCAATCTGTACACTCTGGCACTTGGATCTTTTTTTTTTTTTTAACTGTGCAATTACATTTTATTTGAATATTTTGTATTAAGTTCTTACATGTTAACTATCTCTGTGTGTTTATACACCAACAAATATTGGTGCACTTACCTGACATCACTACTCTTCCACAAGTCTTGAGTCAGATTTCTATTGACTGTGAAATCCAACTGCTCAAGTCAAATCTCTTAAGTCTGTAAAGTCATTTTTTATATTTCCTTTTCCCTGCCGTTTGCAGTCCCTTTGTGGAAATGAATATAGGAAGCTTTGGAAGTTCGACTAGCTGCACGTTGTTAGCACTTTCGCCTCACAGCAAGAAGGTTCTGGGTTTGAATGCCGGTTCAAACCAACCGGAGTTGGAGTTGCATGTTCTCCCCGTGTATGTATCTCTGGCATCCTCCCACAGTCTATGTTATTGACCGTAGGTGTGAAGGTGAGAGTGAATGGTTGTCCGTCTCTGTATGTGGCCCTGCGATAGGCTGACGACCTGTCCAGGGTGTACCCCGCCTCTCACCCAATGTTAGCTGGGATTGGCTCCAGCCCCCCGTGACCCTTAAATGGATAAAGCGGTAGACGATGGATGGAAGTTTTACTACTTGTGAACACCTTTACCTTTCTTTGTTGTCTCTTTATTTGTTTTTTACCTTCCTCACTTTTTTGTGATGGTGTAATTAGGTTATCTAGTGGGAAAGTCTGCAAAGGAAAAGTGACAGCTGTTAGAAACAATGTCACAATTTGCATCCTGTTAAAATCAGTTTTGTGTCCATTCACGGCCACATGTCCTCCTTGTGCATCATCGTAAATCAACCAGATATTGTTGTGACGTCCTGAGGTCTGCATCTATGTGTATTATTTAAGGACTATAATGGTCCCATACTAAAAAAGATGTAGTATGATGGTTAACCCTTTTCAAGTACATCAGTCATGCTAAATCATCATTTGATAGTGCTGCCATCAATCAATTTTCCCTAAACTGACTATTAGCAAGGAAGACACTGACTGAACTCATAGGTCTAATTACGGTGACGTATTTGTCTAACCCCGAGGGCATTGCCATAATTATTTTTAACTGTGGCTTTGTTTTCTAGATTCAATTTTGATCAGTGAAATACACATATCCCCATTCAGTGCCAGTACAGACTATAATCAGCTCTTCATTTTCCCCCGGCATTTCACTTCCCAGGCCCTCAGCCATGCAGCAGGGTAATATCAGCCTCCTCAGATAAGTTAATTTGTTCTACCGGAGAGTTCCACAAGTGTGACAGCGGTGGACCACGATCAGGAAACCAGTGGCTGGCATAAATATTTTAATATTTTTTTCTCTTTTAACATATGTAATATTAATGACAACCGGAGCAGGCCCAGTGTGAGAGCTTATTAAAAATCTGAAAATGGATGTGGCTTTAATTTATCGGGCCAGCGTGGTCCTTTGATAGTTCAAAACTGGCATTTCATTTGCTCATTAATCATTTTTAAAAGGCTGCCTATAAACATGATTGGAAGGGGCAGGGGAACACAGAGTGTTTGCTGACAACATTGTTCCAGAGATCAAGACCGAAAGATCATTTATAATTAGACGGAGTAAAGATGAAGTGATTAGACGTCGGTTGGGAAAGTAGGCAGAACAGAAAATTGGTAGAATGGGGTCGCTCTAGATACATGATCCCAGGAGTGTCAGTGACCCAATACTATGTTGAAGTGACAAAAGAGAGAGAGAAGTGAGAAAAGCATTGAAAACATTGAAAGTTGTTCAATTCCACTGAGCACCTGAAAGTTAAAGACACCTCGTTCCACTTCTCGTCTTGACGGGAGCGTGAACTCAGTCACATGGCTGCTCACAAACACACACACACACACACACACACACACAAACAGGATCACAATGCTTTTTCAATTAGGGAACCAGAGACGCAGGCTGTTACTGGGTAGCTGCCTGAATCAATAGCCTTCCGTTTCTGTAGTCTCTGCAAACTGTAGAGAAAAGGTCTTCTAAAAAATAATAAAAAGGACAAAAGTTTAATATCCACCTCCAGGAGGCCAACAAGAAATAGGGAATTCAATAGATAGACAGTGACTGTATTGCATTGCAAAAAAACAACAATCAGGTAATAAATGTCCAGCATCAAAGTGAGGAAATGGTCAGGGTGAAGTGGACAGAGTGTAACTATAAGGTGAGATGTATTTAACAGGAAAAACTTTCAAGGTCAGATGAGCGGCTCGCGTACATACGGGTATAGTCAGGTGAGCACATTTTCCATGCAGTAATCTTAAAATCCTCTTCTGGTGAAATCCTGTAGACACACCTGACCCAGCCCTGAGGCCAGGATTTGTAAAAGAGGAAGTGGTGTTCCATCCGATCTTTGCTCACGTCTAACGCCGACTGTGTTGACCAGAGTATTGTCGTAGAAAAGGGGACCAGAGTAAGAATGACAGTATGAAATAAGGTGCACAACAGTTTGTATGAAAGCTCCTTTAACATTTGCAGTGTGTGTGTGTGTGTGTGTGTGTGTGTGTGTCATCTGCGGTGGTGACTCGCACGACATTGCCAACCCACAGAGACAACACAATCACTTGTAGATGTGCTTTGTGTGTCTTATCACAGCTGGAGGGGAAAATTACTTCAGCAGTGGTTCAAACAGGAAAGTGGAGTTGCGATTAGCGACAACCCAACCTCTGACACAATGTTTTCGTCAAACCCCACGTTACGTGTCGCCATGTATGGACTCCGGCAAGCTTCGTTACTGTCTAAAAAAAGCCAGTCTGGTTCACCTCAAAGCCATTACAGTGAAGCAACACTTGAACTTCTCCTCGTCCACAAACGTGCGGCTGGCGGGCAAGGGAACTGTGTATGAGGAAAGAAAGAAAAAAAGAGGCTGAATCAAGTAACAGGGAGGAGGAAATGAGGACAGCTAGAGCGAGGCCGATTTAGTCTGTGGCACGTCTCTCGACGAAGGGGCGATTTATCTCCTCTTTTTTTAAGAATTGTTTTTTCATCCCTCCCTCTGTTCCTCCCGTTACTCAACTCCCGTGTTTGCCCTGGCGCCGCTGGGACGGCCGAGACGGCCATCGCAACAGGAACCCGTCCGGGACCCCCGAGCCCCGGATGCGAGTCTAATTCTCACAGCAAAACACGAAAGCCGGTCCTTCCATACAGTGAACGCTGTGTCCTGTCATATTGGTATGTTCTCACAGTAAAATTACATAACCCACCGGTCGGCCTTAGGCCTCTTGAGGTGTACAAACTGGTAAAACGTCAAGCTGGAATTCTCCCAGCCAACAATGCTGGTTTCTAATTTTAACTTGGAAGCTGCGAGCGGTAACTGTGCAGTGCTGCAGGTGTTCGCCAGAAATGAACGTCATGACCATCACGTGGCGTGCAAACCGCAGAAACCTAGGCACCCGCGCCCTCTCGCCTACATTTCTTCCGTCGAGGGTTGGTGATGACGGGAAACCTTTTTTTTTTTCCAATGCTAGCTGGGGTCGAGGAGAAAATCTTGCTTCTCCAATTCGAGGTACTTCCCGCTGAGCCAGAACGATGGCTGAGACAAAACGCAGGGAGGTCACTCAAGTGCAAGTCCACTGGAAATCAGTTGGGAAAGCCAGAGGAAGGATATATTTAATGGACAGGGCAGGGAGAGGTGACTGGATGAAAAGCTCGTGCGAGTTTTATTAGGTGCAATATTTGTTTACAAGCCACTGGTGCAGCATGAGGTCACCCACGACGATAGATAGCCTGTCAGGAAAATTCAAGTAATGGAAAAAGTCACATCTTCCCGTCACAGGATAGGAATGTTGGTGGTTTTTTTTCCGTGTGTCAAAGAAGAGACTACACTGGACACCCGGACACCACGGCGGATCTTTGGAGTAAGTTGGGATGTGAAACCGTTCATTATTGTTACAGCCGCAAATTACAGTTTAGAGCGATCTTAAAAATGACTCCACCGAAGTTTGTGCTTGGCTGCAAACAAATGTGTGTCCAGGTATAAGCTCCATGTGTGTGGTGGAGGGATCTTTCTGTATTAAAAATCGGTTGTCCCGTGCTCCGAACTAACTCATTAAGCTCTAACATCATTCAACCCTGGTCACCTATTCTTTATGTCTTTGTTATATTCTTTTTGGAGGAACAAGTTCCCGTCAGGAGCTGAGGCAGCCTGGCTAAATTCAGCAGGCTATTTTTTTCTCCTTTGGTGTGTGTGTGTGTGTGTGTGTGTGTGTTTGTTTAATGACTCAGCAACACGTGGATATCTGTGCTTTGTGTAGAGGAGGAGTGTGCAGATGCCGTGGGCAGGGCCAGTAGCTGTTTGGACCATCCAGTTGTGTACCTGAGCATCCCAGCAGCGCACACACACAAACACACACACACACACACACACACACTGGAGGGGGAAGCTAAGATGATTCGCCTGTAAAAAAGTTCTCATTCACTTCCTTGTTTTGCTTTTCAACACTGACATGTGTGTGTGTGTGTGTGATATAAGGGTTCAAGAACAAGTGAATCCAAGGAAAGTCACAACATCGCTCTCGGCGACTGAGAACATTTCCCGTTTCACAATGTGGACGACCAGGTTCCCAGTGTCGTCGGACCGGTTGTGCCAGTTACTAACGTAAAGACGGAGCATTCGATCGCATTGTTCGCCTGGATGAGACGTGGCCTTACGGTACACAGACACACACACACACACAACTATGTAGTTTCACTTCTGTGTGTTTGCTTGCGTTTGGGAATTCACCTGGATGACGTCACACGTCCACCACCCTCCGCACGGCGCGCTGCCGCTCCGCCGCAGTACAGAGGCGGGCAGCCACACACACACACACACACACACAGAGGAGAGAGAGGAGAGAGGGGCCGCCGCGGACTCGAACACTTCCTGATTAAACAGCGCGCTGAACATTTTGAAGTGCAACTTCCAGCAGGAGGAGAGAGAGGGAGAAAACAAATCCGTGGTTCAAACGCCTCTCGCCGACACACGAGGCGCCTTGCAGCCCGGCGGAGGGAGGAGGTAAGAGTCACGGCTAGTGTGTGAAGTCTGTCCGCGGGAATGAAACAAACCTGAGCTCGGCGTGTGTGTGTGTGTGTGTGTGTGTGACAGTTGGGACACCAGCGCCCGGTGTCTGTGTTGTCCCTGCCCCGCGGCGGCTCGCGTCGGTGGGAGAAGTTCAGGGACAGTCTGGAGTTTGGAGAGAGTTGGGTTGGGGGGCTGTTTGGGGGGGGCCTGCTGCTGTCGCGGAATGCCCCCCTCTCTTGCCCCGTTGTACTCGCAGTCACGTCAAGTTGTTGTTGTTGGTGGTGTCGGTTGGGACAAGACTTTACACTTTACACCGCTGATGCCAGGGACGCGCCGGACGAGAAGCCGGCCAAGTGTTTTTGGACCCAGCGACGGAGGAGTCTCCGCCAAGTTACCACGGTGGAGCTCCTAAGTTTCTATGAATCTGAAATACCGCCTAAAAAACAACATTAAAAAAAAAAAAGCCAGAAAAGCAATTGATTCGTGCCCTGTCAACCATTCATCTGAGGTAAATTAGTAGCCAACCCTTTAGAAAAACTTTGTTACATAATTCAAACTGGCAACCTGACAAACAGTAAACACTTTTAGTGTATTACAGTGTATTTAAGTAATAGACTACAACCTAGGGGTTTATCATTGTGATACTGAAAGATAGTTATATGGTCCTCTGATCCTGTACATGACT